>NW_022651056.1:0-46520 GCF_004027225.2 Strigops habroptila
GGCAGCCCCGCGGCCACCAGCTGCCTGCAGGGGGGCAATGGGGGTAATGGGGGCAATAGGGGTTAATGGGGGTAATTGGGGTAATGGGGGTCAATGGGGGTAATTGGGCAATGAGGGTTAATGGGGGTAATTGGGGTAATGGGGGTCAATGGGGGTAATTGGGCAATGGGGGGTAGTGGGGGCAATGGGGGTAATTGGGGGTAATGGGGGTCAATGGGGCAATGGGGGGTAATGGGGGCAATGGGGGCAATGGGGGCAATTGGGGTAATGGGGGTCAATGGGGCAATGGGGGGTAATGGGGGCAATGGGGGGTAATGGGGGCAATGGGGCAATGGGAGCAATGAGGGCGATGGGGGCAATGGGGGGCAATGGGGGTCAATGGGGCAATGGGGAGTAATGGGGGCAATGGGGACAATGGGGACAATGGGGGGCAATAGGGGGCAACGGGGGTTAATGGGGGCAATGGGGGCAATGGGGGCAATGGGGGGTGCTGGGACCCCCCCCCCGCCCCACAGCCCCCCCTCACGTGATGTCCCGGTCCCCGAAGCCCCATTCCCGCAGGTCCCGCTCCTCGTATCCCAGCGCCGGGCTCACGGCGACGGCTCCGTCCAGGAACCTGCGGATCAGGGGGGCCCGGGGGGACCCCGCGGCCCCCGCCAGCACCTGGGGGGCACGAGGGGCTCGGGGGGGTCCCATGGGCCCTTGGGGGGGGGGCTTGGGGGTCCCATTGTCACTTATGGGGGGGTTGGAAGGTCCCATTATCCCTTATGGGGGGTTGGAAGGTCCCATTGTCCCTTATGGGGGCTTTGGGGGTCCCATTATTCCTTAACGGGGGGGGTTGGGGGGTCCCATTATCCCTTATGGGGGGTTGGAAGGTCCCATTGTCCCTTATGAGGGGTTTGGGGGTCCCATTGTCCCTTATGGGGGGGTTGGAAGATCCCATTGTCCCTTATGGGGGGTTTGGGGGTCCCATTATTCCTTATCGGGGGGGGTTGGGGGGTCCCATTATTCCTTATCAGGGGGGGTTGGAAGGTCCCATTATCCTTTATGGGGGGGTTTGGGGGGTCCCATTGTCCCTTATAGGGGTGTTGGATGGTCCCATTGTCCCTTATGGGGGGGTTGGGGGGTCCCATTCTCCCTTATGGGGGGTTGGGGGGTCCCATTATCCCTTATGGGGGGGTTGGGGGGTCCCATTGTCCCTTATGGGGGGTTGGGGAGTCCCATTGTTCCTTATGGGGGGGTTTGGGGGGTCCCATTGTCCCTTATGGGGGGTTGGAAGATCCCATTGTCCCTTATGGGGGGTTGGGGGGTCCCATTATCCCTTATGGGGGGGTTGGGGGGTCCCATTGTCCCTTATGGGGGGGGTTGGGGGGTCCCATTGTCCCTTATGGGGGGTTGGGGAGTCCCATTGTCCCTTATGGGGGGGTTTGGGGGGTCCCATTGTCCCTTATGGGGGGTTGGAAGATCCCATTGTCCCTTATGGGGGGTTGGGGGGTCCCATTATCCCTTATGGGGGGGTTGGAAGATCCCATTGTCCCTTATGGGGGGTTGGGGGGTCCCATTCTCCCTTATGGGGGGGCTGGAAGATCCCATTGTCCCTTATGGGGGGTTTGGGGGGTCCCATTCTCCCTTATGGGGGGGGTTGGGGGGTCCCATTGTCCCTTATGGGGGGTTGGAAGATCCCATTGTCACTTATGGGGGGGTTGGAGGATCCCATTATCCCTTACGGGGGGGGGTCCCACCTTCTCCCTATAGGAATCCATAGAGACCACCCCCAGCGTGTCCGTGCCCAGCCCCACATGGAGCAGCCGGATGCGACCATCAGCCCGGAGCCGGTCCTGGGAGCGGGGGGGGGGGACACGACACACACAAAATGTGGGTCAGGGGGGGTCCCCCCAAGCCTTGGGGAAGGGGGGTGGCGGGAGGGGGTGTTACTTGTGGGTCTGCCCCACAGCGGGACCCACGAGGTGCCGGTCCACGGCCGTGCGGTCGCTGACGATGCTGTAGAGCTGGTGGCGCAGGACCAGGGGGGGCAGCAGGTCCCCAAAGAGCCCGGCCGGGAAGAGCGCGGCCAGAGCCCCCAGGGCGGCCTCCACCGCGCCGGGGCTGCCTGTGGGGGGCACGGGGGGCGCCCCATAAGTGCCCTCAAGGGGGCAGAGGAGCCCCATGGCGGCCCCAAAGTCACCCCATAGGGCACAAGGTCCTGCCTGAAAGGTCCTGATGGGGCCCCCCCATGTCCCGTCCTGGACCCTACAACCACACTATGGGGCCCAGAACCAGCCCTATGGGGTGCAGAATTACCCCATGGGGCCCACAACTGCCCCTATGGGGTCCACAACTACCCCTATGGGGCCCAGAACCACCCCTGTGGGGCCCAGAACCGCCTCTATGGGTCCAGAGCCACCTCTATGGGGCTCAGGACTACTCCTAAGGGGCCAGAACCACCCCTATGAGGTCCAGAGCCACCTCTATGGGGCCCACAACTACTCCTATGGGGCTCAGAACCACCCCTATGGGGCCCACAACTACCCCTATGGGGCCCACAACTACTCCTATGGGGCCCAGAACCACCCCTATGGGGCCAGAACCACCCCTATGGGGCCCAGAACCACCTCTATGGGGCCAGAACCACCCCTATGAGGTCCAGAGCCACCTCTATGGGGCCCACAACTACTCCTATGGGGCCCAGAACCACCCCTATGGGGCCCAGAACCATCTCTATGGGGCCCACAACTACTCCTATGGGGCCCAGAACCATCTCTATGGGGCCCAGAACCACCTCTATGGGGCCCACAACTACTCCTATGGGGCCCAGAACCACCCCTAGGGTAGGGTGGTAGGGTCCACAACTACCCCTATGGGGCCCAGAACCTCTATAGGGCCAGAACCACCCGTATGGGGCCCAGAACCACCCCTATGGGGCCCAGAACTACTCCTAAGGGGCCAGAACCACTCCTATGGGGCCCAGAACCACCTCTATGGGGTCCAGAACCATCCTATAGGGTCCACAACTACCCCTATGGGGCCCAGAACCACCTCTATGGGGCCAGAACCACCCCTATGGGGCCCAGAACCACCCCTATGAGGCCCATAGCACCCCATAGCTGCTGATAGAGACCCCATAGCACCCCACAGCACTCCATAAACACCCCGTAGCCCTTCGTAGTGCCCCACAGACACCCCATAGCCCCCCCCAGTCACCCCATAGACACCCTATAACCCACATAGGGCGCCATAGACACCCCATAGAGCCTTATAGCTCTCCATCGACACCCCATAGTGCCCCACAGCCCCCCATAGAGCCCCATAGGCACCACATATCCCCCCATAGCCCCCCACAGAAACCCATAAACACCCCATAGACACCCCATAGCGCCCCGCAGACACCCTATAACCCCCATTGACAACCCAGAGAGCCCCATAGCGCCCCATAGCCACCCCATACCGCCCCACAGCGCCCCATAGCCACCCCACAGAGCCCCTATATCACCCCACAGAGCCCCACAGCACCCCATAGACACCCCATATCGCCCCACAGAGCCCCATAGACACCCCATATTGCCGCACAGCGCCCACAGCGCCCCATAGACATCCCATATCGCCCCACAGAGCTCCATAGACACTCCACAGAGCCCTAAAGCGCCCCATAGACACCCCGTATTGCCCCACAGAGCCCCATATCGCCCCATAGACAACCCATAGCGCCCCACAGAGACCCCATATCATCCCATAGCATCCCACAGCATCCCACAGCGCCCCACAGACACCCCGTAGCCCGCCATATCGCCCCATAGACACTCCATATCGCCCCACAGAGCCCCACAGCGCCCCACAGATGCCCTATATCGCCCCACAGTGCCCCATAGACACCCCATATCGCCCCACAGAGCCCCATAGACACCCCACAGAGCCCTAAAGTACCCCATAGACACCCCGTATTGCCCCACAGAGCCCCATATTGCCCTATAGACACCCTATATCACCCCACAGAGCCCCACAGCACCCCATAGACACCCCATATCGCCCCACAGAGCCCCATATCGCCCCACAGAGCCCCATAGACACCCCATATCGCCCCATAGACACCCCACAGCGCCCCATAGACACCCCATATCGCCCCATATCGCCCCATGGCCCCGGTACCGTCCCGGCGCCGTCTCTTCGCTTCGGTCCCATCCCCGCAGCGGCGGCGGCGGCTCATGGGGGGGGGGTTGGTCCCGCCTCTGTCGCCGCCGGCTGACGTCACGCCGCGTCTGTCGCCGCCTTGATGACGTCAAAGGGTCGGGGAGGGGGCGTGGCTTTGTTGAAGGACGGAACCACTTGGGTGCGATTTGGGGGGGGCGGAATGGGCTGAACCACGTGGTTAAATAGGGGCCAATGGGGAATGGGCTGAACCATGTGGGGGCAATGGGGGGGTATGGATGGAACCATTTGGATTTAATGGGGGGGACTGAGCCACGTTGGGCCAATAGGGGGTGGACTGAACCATGTGGAGACTATGGGGGGGTTGGACTGAACCTTGCGAACCCTTGGGGGGGGGATTGGACTGAACCACGTGAACCAATGGGGGGAAATGGATGGAACCATGTGGATTTAAGGGGTGGATAGAGCCACGTTGGGCCAATGAGGTTGCACTGAACCATGTTGGCCAATCGGGGGGTTGGACTGAACCATGAGGTTATATGGGGGGGGGATTGAACCCCATTGGAACAATGGGGATTGGCCTCACCCATGGAGCCCCACCATGGGGGTCACCAGACTGAACCACTCTTACAATGAGGGGGTGCATGGGCCTGAACCAACCTCCTTGTGGGGGGGTTGGACTGAACCACTACCACGATAGGGGGGTGCATTGGACCGAACCAACCACCGGGGGGGGGGGGGGAGGAGGTATGGACCAAACCACTACCACAATGGAGGGGGGTGCCTTAGACTGAACCAATTTCATTGTGGGGGGGTTGGACCAAACCACTGCCACGATGGGGGGGGTTGGGTGCATTGGACCGAGCCAACCTCCCTGGGGGTGGGGAGGGAGGCGGTTTGGACCGAACCACTACTACGATGGGGGGGGGTGCATTGGCCTGAACCAATCTCCCTGAGGGGGATTGGACTGAACCATTGCCACAATGGGATGGGGCGTGCATTGGACTGAACCAACCTCTTGGGGGGGGGTTTGGACTGAACCACTACCTCGATAGGGGGGTGCATTGGACTGAACCAATCTCCTTGGGGAGGGGAGGGTTTGGACTGAACCATTAGCACGATGGGGTGGATGCATTGGACCAAACCAATCTCCTTGGGGGGGTTGGACTGAACCACTACCACAATGGGGGGGGTGTGGGTGTGTGTGCGCACGCCTTGGACTGAACCAACCTCTCTTGGGGGGGGGTTGGATCAAACCACTACCACAATGGGGGGGTGCATTGGACCGAACCAACCTTCCTGGAGGGGGGGAGTGGACTGAACCACTACCACACCGGGGGGGGGGGGTTTTCCTTGAGGCCTTTTATTGCGTGTAGAGGCTGGCGGCGAAGACGATGTCCCTCTTGATCATGGTGGAGGCCGCCTCCATCTTGGCGGCCAGCGCCGGCTCCCCCACCATGCGGGCGGCCTGCCGCAGCTCCCGGCACATCTCCTCCAGGCGCTGGATGCACCGAACCACCGTCCCCTCCTGCACCCCCGCCGGGCGCGGGATGTCCGCAAACGGCTTGGGGGGGGGGGGGAAATGGGGGTGAAAGGGGGGTCCCGGGGGTCCTGTACTGAGGGGTTGGGGGGGTTCTGGGTTCTTTATTGGGGGTTTGGGGGGGTTCTGGGTTCTCTATTGGGGGTTTTGGGGGGGTTCTGGGTTCTCTATTGGGGGTTTGGGGGGCTCTGGGTCCTTTATTGGGGGTTTTGGGGGGTTCTGGGTCCTTTATTGGGGGTTTGGGGGGCTCTGGGTCCTTTATTGGGGGTTCGGGGGGGTTCTGGGGTCTCTATTGGGGGGTTTGGGGGGTTCTGGGTCCTTTATTGGGGGTTTGGGGGGTCCTGGAGTGGTTTGGGGGGGGTTTAGGTCCTCTATTGGGGTTTGGGGGGGGCCTGGAGTGGTTTTGGGGGGTTCTGGGTCCCTTTTGGGGGGCTTTGGGGGTTCTGGGTCCTTTATTGGGGGTTTGGGGGGGTCCTGGAGTGGTTTTGGGGGCTCCTGGGTCCTCTATTGGGGGTTTGGGGGGGTCCTGGAGTGGCTTTGAGGGGTTCTGGGTCCCTTTTGGGGGGGCTTGGGGGGGTCCGGGTCCTTTATTGGAGGTTTGGGGGGGGTCCTGGAGTGGTTTTGGGGGGTTCTGGGTCCTTTACTGGGGGCTTGGGGGTTATGGGTCTGGTTTGGGGGTATTTTGGTGTGGTTTGGGCTGGTTTGGGGGTATTTTGGTGTGTTTTGGGGCTGTTTCGGGGTGTTTCGGGGTGTTTTAGAGTGCTTTGGGGATATTTTGGTGTGTTTTGGGGTGTTTTAGGGTGTTTGGGGGTGTTTTGGGGCGATTTTGGAGTGTTTGGGGGTGTTTCGGGGTGTTTTGGGGTGTTTTGGGGTGTTTTGGAGTGCTTTGGGGATATTTTGCTGTGGTTTGGGGGTATTTTGGGGGTATTTCAGGATGGGTTTGGGGTGTTTGGGGGTGTTTCGGGGCTGTTTTGGAGTGTTTGGGGGTGTTTTGGGGTGTTTTGGGGATGTTCCAGGGTGGTTTTGGGGTGTTTGGGGGTGTTTCAGGGTGGGTTTGGAGTGTTTTGGGGGTGTTTGGGGGTGTTTCGGGGCTGTTTTGGAGTGTTTGGGGGTGTTTCAGGGTGCTTGGGGGTGTTTGGGGGTGTTTTGGGGGTGTTTCAGGGTGGTTTTGGGGTGTTTTGGGGGTGTTTCAGGGCGGTTTTGGGGTGTTTGGGGGTGTTTGGGGGTGTTTTGGGGGTGTTTCAGGGTGGGTTTGGGGTGTTTTGGGGGTGTTTCAGGGCGGTTTTGGGGTGTTTGGGGGTGTTTCAGGGTGGTTTGGGGGTGTTTGGGGGTGTTTCAGGGCTCTTTTGGGGTGTTTCAGGGTGGTTTTGGGGTGTTTGGGGGTGTTTCAGGGCTGTTTTGGGGTGTTTCAGGGTGGTTTTGGGGTGTTTGGGGGTGTTTCAGGGTGTTTCGGGGCTGTTTTGGGGTGTTTTGGGGTGTTTCAGGGTGGTTTTGGGGTGTTTTGGGGGTGTTTCAGGGTGTTTCGGGGTGTTTCAGGGCGGTTTTGGGGTGTTTGGGGGTCTCACCACGCCGCGGGCCCACTCGTACACCACCTCCATGAGGCCGAAGCTGAGCTGCTGCTCCACGTCCTCGGGGCTGGTGCTGAGGCCACAATCCTGCTGCAGCCGCGCCAGGCGCTGAGCCACGGCCACCAACTGCTGCACGGCCTGGGGGGGCCCCGCGTCAGGCACCCCACAGGGACACAGCGACACCACATCACCCCCACTGCCCCCCATTGCCCCCATTGCCCCCATCGTCCCCATCACCCCCATTGCCCCCATCGGCCCCATTGCCCCCCATTGCTCCCATTGCCCCATTGCATCCATTACCCCCACTGCCCCCATCGCCCTCATCACCCCCATTGCCCCCATTGCCTCCATTACCCCCCATTACCCCCATTTCCCCCATTGCCCCCACTGCCCCCCATTGCCTCCATTGCCCCCATTGCCCCCATTGCTCCCATCACCCCATTGCCCCCCATTGCTCCCATTGCCTCCATTGCCCCCATTGCCTCCATTGTCCCCATTGCCCCCATTACCCCCATTGCCCCCATTACCCCATTGCCCCCCATTGCCCCATTGCCCCCATTACCACCATTACCCCCATTGCCCCATTACCCCTATTACCCCCATTACCCCCATTGCCCCCATCGTCCCCATTGACCCTCATTACCCCCATTACCCCCATTGCCCCATTACGCCCGTCTTCCCCATTGCCCCTCATTGCCCCCATTGTCCCCATTGCCCCATTACCCCCATTGCCCCCATTCCCCCCCTCGCCCCCCGCAGTGACCTGCTCCAGGGGGGCGGTGATGCGGGGAGGGGGCTGGCGGGGGCCCCCCGGCCCCACGAGGCAGGCCAGGAGGGTGACGCTCTCCTCGGGGCTCAGGGCCGCCAGCACGTTCCCCAGCAGCAGCTCCGTCACCAGCAGCTCGTGGGTGCTGAGCCCCGCGGCCACGCGCCCCCCCAGCGCCACCGCGCCCCCCTCGCTCACGTACCCCAGCGCCCGCAGCACCTGCAGCACAACGGGGGGCGTTAGCGGGGGGTACGGCGGGATACGGGGACGTTGGGGGCAATAGGGGGATATAGGGGGATAGGGGGAGATTGGGGGGGTATAGGGGGATATGGGCCATGGGGACATTGGGGGCACTGGGGGGATATAGGGGGATACGGGGACATGGGGACATTGGGGGGTATAGGGGGATACGGGGACATGGGGACATTGGGGGGATATAGGGGGATATGGGGCCATAGGGACATTGGGGACAATGGGGGGATGTAGGGGGATAGGGGGAGATTGGGGGGTATAGGGGGATATGGGCCATGGGGACATTGGGAACAATGGGGGGGTATAGGGGGATACGGGGACATGGGGACATTGGGGGGTATAGGGGGATACGGGGCCATGGGGACATTGGGGGCACTGGGGGGATATAGGGGGATATGGGGCCATGGGGACATTGGGGACAATGGGGGGGTATAGGGAGCATGGGGACATTGGGGGGATATAGGGGGATATGGGGCCATGGGGACATTGGGGACAATGGGGGGATATAGGGGGATATGGGGCCATGGGGACATTGGGGACAATGGGGGGATATAGGGGGATATGGGGCCATGGGGATATTGGGGACAATGGGGGGATATAGGGGGATATGGGGCCATGGGGATATTGGGGGCACAGGGGGAATATAGGGGGATATGGGGACGTGGGGACATTGGGGACAATGGGGGGTATAAGGGGATACGGGGCCATGGGGACATTGGGGGCACTGGGGGGATATAGGGGGATATGGGGCCATGGGGACACTGGGGACAATGGGGGGGTATAGGGGGATATGGGGCCATGGGGACACTGGGGACAATGGGGGGGTATAGGGGGAATGGGGACATTGGGGGGATATGGGGGGATATGGGAATAAGGGGACATTGGGGACACAGGGGGACATACAGGGATATGGGGGGTTATGGGGGTCTGTCTATGAGGCTCTATGGGGCTCTATGGGTGTCTGTCTGTGGGGCTCTATGGCAGTGTATGGGTGCCTGTGGGGCTCTGTGGGGCTCTATGGGTGTCTATGGGTGGCTGTCTACAGGGCTCTATGGCGGTCTATGGGTGTCTATGGGGTCTCTATGGAGCTCTATGGGTGTCTATGGTGGTCTCTGTGTGTATAGATGTCTATGGGGCACTATGGGTGTCTATGGGGCTCTATGGGTGTGTCTATGGGTGTCTGTGGGACTCTATAGGTGTTTATGGGTGTCTATGGAGCTCTATGGGTGTGTCTATGGGGCTCTATGGGTGTGTCTATGGGTGTCTGTGGAGCTCTATGGGTGCCTATGGGGCTCTATGGGGCTCTATGGGGCTCTATGGGGCTCTATGGGTGCCTGTGGGTGTCTATGAGTGTCTGTCTATGGGTCTCTGTGGGTGTCTGTGGGTCTCTGTGGGTGTCTGTGGGTCTCTGTGGGTGTCTCTGTGTCTCTGTGTGTCCCTGTGGGTCACTGTGTGTCCCTGTGTGTCCCTGTGGGTCCCCGTGGGGCGCCGTGGGGCGCTGTGGGTCCCCGTGGGGCGCTGTGGGGCACTCACGGCCAGGCGCTGGTGGTACTCGGGCAGCAGCAGCAGGGACTGGTCCGAGAGCTGGAACTGGAGCTGCTCGAGCTGCTGCTGCAGCGCCCGGCGCGCCCCGAACTGCTCGTACTGGGGGGGGGCACGGGGTGAGGGGGGGCCGGGACCCCCAACACCCCCTTTGAACCCCCAACACCCCCCCCAAACCCTCCGAGGGACCCCAATACTCCCCCTTTGTCCCTCCTTTAAGCCCCCAAATCCCCCATTTGAGCCTCAACCCCCCCTTTGACCCCCCCAATCCCCTTAAACCCCCCCAAGACCCCCCAAGACCTCCCCAAACTCCCCCTTAACCCCCCAAATTGCCCCCAAACCCCCCCTTTAACCCCCCAAACTCCCATTTAACCCCCCAAGACCCCCCCAAACTCCTCTTTAACCCCCCATATCCCCCTTTAGACCCCCCCAAACCCCCCTTTGTACCCCCAAACCCCCCTTTAACTCCCCAAATCCCCCCAAACCCCCCCTTTAACCCCCGAAATCCCCCCTAAACCCCCCCTTTAACCTCCCAAACCCCCCTTTAACCCCCCAAACCCCCTTTAGACCCCCCCAAACCCCCCTTTAACCCCCCATATCTCCCTTTAGACCCCCCCAAACCCCTTTTGACCCCCCAAACCCCTCTTTAACCCCCCAAATCCCCCCCAAACCTCCCTTTTACCCCCCAAACCCCCCTTTGTACCCCCCATATCCCCCTTTAGACCCCCCAAACCCCTTTTGACCCCCCAAACCCCCCTTTAACCCCCCAAATCCCCCCCAAACCTCCCTTTTACCCCCCCTAACCCCCTTTAGACCCCCCAAACCCCCTTTTGACCCCCCAAACCCCCCTTTAACCCCCCAAATCCCCCCCAAACCTCCCTTTTACCCCCCATGACCCCCTTTAGACCCCCCCAAACCCCCTTTTGACCCCCCATATCCCCCCTTTAACCCCCAAATCCCCCTCAAAGCCCCTTTAACCCCCCATATCCCCCTTAGACCCCCCAAACCCCCCTTTAAACCCGCCATATCCCCCTTTAGACCCCCAAACCCCCCTTAAACCCCCCATATCCCCCTTTAGACCCCCCAAACCCCCTTTTGACCCCCCAAACCCCCCTTTAACCCCCCAAATCCCCCCCAAACCTCCCTTTTACTCCCCATAACCCCCTTTAGACGCCCCAAACCCCCTTTTGACCCCCCAAACCCCCCTTTAACCCCCCAAATCCCCCCCAAACCTCCTTTTTACCCCCCATGACCCCCTTTAGACCCCCCCAAACCCCCTTTTGACCCCCCATATCCCCCCTTTAACCCCCCAAATCCCCCCCAAAGCCCCTTTAACCCCCCATATCCCCCTTAGACCCCCCCAAACCCCCCTTTAACCCGCCATATCCCCCTTTAGACCCCCCAAACCCCCCCTTAAACCCCCCATATCCCCCTTTAGACCCCCCAAACCCCCCCTTAAACCCCCCATATCCCCCTTTAGACCCCCCAAACCCCCTTTTGACCCCCCAAACCCCCCTTTAACCCCCCAAATCCCCCCCAAACCTCCCTTTTACCCCCCCTAACCCCCTTTAGACCCCCCCAAACCCCCTTTTGACCCCCCAAACCCCCCTTTAACCCCCCAAATCCCCCCCAAACCTCCCTTTTACCCCCCATATCCCCCTTTAGACCCCCCCAAACCCCCTTTTGACCCCCCATATCCCCCCTTTAACCCCCCAAATCCTCCCCAAACCTCCCTTTTACCCCCCATAACCCCCCTTAGACCCCCCAAACCCCCTTTTGACCCCCCAAACCCCCCTTTAACCCCCCAAATCCCCCCCAAACCTCCCTTTTACCCCCCATAACCCCCTTTAGACCCCCCCAAACCCCCTTTGCGCCCCCCTTCGCGCCCCCCCCCGCACCTCCTCCCGGAAGCGGGGCCGGTGCACGCAGCTGAACGCCCCCAGGCGGGAGCTGAGCTCCCGGAGCCGCGCGGCCGCCGCCAGCGACTGCGGGTCCCGGAGGCTCCCGGCGGGGTCCAGCAGCGCCGGCGCCGCCCCCCCCCCCGCCAGCCGCAGCAGCTCCTGCAGCGCCGCCCCCAGCGCCGGCCTGGGGGGGGCACGGCACCCGTGGGGACCCCGGAGGCACCAATAACGGGGGGACCCCCCCATAGGCACCAATGGACCCCCCCATGGACACCCATGGAGACCCCCATGGAACCCAATAATGGGGGGACCCCCCCATAGGCACCAATGGAACCCCCCCAGGGACACCCATGGAGCCCCCACAGGCACCCGTGGAGACCCCCGGGCACCAATAATGGGGGGACCCTCCCCATAGGCACCAATGGACCCCCCCATGGATACCAATAATGGGGTGACCCCCCCATAGGCATCAATGGACCCCTCCATGGACACCAATAATGGGGTGACCCCCCCCATAGACATCAATGGACCCCCCCATGGACACCAATAATAGGGTGAACCCCCTATAGACACCAATGGACCCCTCCATGGACACCAATAATGGGGTGACCCCCCCCATAGACATCAATGGACCCCCCCATGGACACCAATAATGGGGTGAACCCCCTATAGACACCAATGGACCCCCCCATGGACACTGATGGAACCCCCCATGGAGCCCAATAACAGGGGGACCCCCCATAGGCACCAATGGACCCCTCCATAGACACCAATAATGGGGGGACCCCCCCTACAGACACCGATGGAACCCCCCATAGACACCTATAATGGGGTGACCCCCCCCATGGACACCGATGGACCCCCCCATGGACACCAATAATGGGGTGACCCCTGCCATAGACACCAACGGCACCCCCAATAGACACCAATGGAACCCCCCATGGACCCCAATAATAGGGGGACCCCCCATAGACACTGATGGACCCCCCCCATGGGCACCAATGGAACCCCCCATAGACACCGATAATGGGGTGCCCCCCCCATAGACACCAATAGACCCCCCCATAGACACCAATAACAGGTTGACCCCTCCTATAGACACCAATGGACCTCCCCATGGACCCCAATAATGGGGTGCCCCCCCCCCAGGACCCCATAGACACGCAGGGACCCCCCCGAACCCCCCCATGGGACCCCCCAAACCCCCCCCCGTGCCCCCCCCAACCTGTCTCTGTGGTGGTGGCGGGGCCGCAGCTCCTGCAGCAGCGTTTCGGGGGTCACCCGCAGGCTCTTGGTCGTGACCCCCCCAAAATCCTCGGCCTGGAGCTGCTCCAGAGCGTGCCCACAGGGGCCTGGGGGGGGACCCCAAAACCATTGGGGGGGGTCCCGACCATTGGGGGACCCCAAACCCCCCCCCCCCCAGCACCCCCAAACCCACCATAAAGGGAGCCCAAAACCATTGGGGGGACCCAAAAGCATCAGGGCCCCCCCCTAGAAGGGACATGGGAGGACCCCAAAACAAGAGGGGGACCCCCATAAGCAGCCCAATAAAGGAGACAAGAGTCAAAGGGGGACCCCAAAACCCGCTGGGACCCCCCCCCAAACCCCCTGATAGGGCCCATGGGACCCCCCAACCCCCCCCAGGGCCCCCCAATAAGGGCCAATGGAGCCACAGGGGACCCCAAACCCCCCCATAAGGCCCAATGGGCCCCCCCAATAAGGGACCAGGGCCCCCCCAAACCCCCCCAAGACCCCCAATAAGGGCTCATGGAGCCCAAATGTGACCCCAAAACCCTTTGGAGCCCCCCCAAACCCCCCCATAAGGCCCATGGCACACCCCAAACCCCCCAATAAGGGCCCATGGAGCAAGGGGGGACCCCGAAACCCCCCCATAGGGCCCAATGAGCCCCCCAAACCCCCCCAATAAGGGCCCATAGGACCCCCAAATGCCCCAATAAGGGACCAGGACCCCCCAAACCCCCCAATAAGGAACTCATGGAGCAAGGGGGGACCCCAAAACCCCCCACATGGCCCAATGGACCCCCCCAAAAACCCCCCCATACAACCCCCAAACCCCCCAATAAGGGACCAGAACCCCCCAAACGCCCCCCAAAACCCCCCTATAGAGCCCATGGGCCCCCCAAACCCCCCCATAAGGGACCAGGACCCCCCCAAACCCCCCCCAAACCCCACCCAAAAGGCCCATGGGCCCCCCCAAAACCCCAATAAGGGACCAGGACCCCCCAAAACCTCCCCCAACCCCCTCCATAGGGCCCATGGGCCCCCCCAAACCCCCCCATAGGGCGCAATGGGCCCCCCCAGCCCCACCGTCGGGCAGGAAGAGGCGGGTGAGCAGCAGCTCCTCGGGGTGGGGGGCGTCGGGGGGGGCCGGGGGCTCCCCCCCCCCCTCGGGGGGCTTCTCACTGAGCACCAGCGTGGTGAAGGTGCGGCCCGAGGGCGCGGGGGTCACCTGGGGGGGGCACGGGGTGAGGGGGGGGGCAATGGGGTGAGTGGGGGGGGGCATGTACCTTTGGGGGGGGGAATGGGGGTGAATGGGGGGGGGACACGTACCATTGGGGGGGGAATGGGGGTGAATGGAGGGGGGGGAATGTACCATTGGGGGGGGAATGGGGAGGAATGGGGGGGACAATGGGGTGAATGGGGGGGGGAATGTACCATTGGGGGGGTGTTTTGGGCTGTTTTGGGGTGGTTTTGGGGGTGTTTTGGGGTGTTTTGGGGTATTTTGGGGTGGGTTTGGGTGTTCTGGGGTGTTTGGGGCTGTTTTGGGGTATTTTGGGGTTGTTCTGGGGTGTTTTTAGGTGTTTTGGGGTTGTTTTGGGCTATTTTGAGGTGTTTTGGGGTATTTTGGGGTTGTTTTGGGCTACTTTAGGGTATTTTGGGGTGGTTTTGGGGTGGTTTGGGGTGGTTTGGGGGTATTTCGGGGTATTTTAGAGTTGTTTTGGGCTGTTTTGGGGTGTTTTGGGATGTTTTGGGGTGTTTCAGGGTGTTTTTGGGGTGTTTCAGGGTGTTTCAGGGTGTATCTGGGGTGTTTTGGGGTGTTTTGGGGGTGTTTCGGTGTGTTTCAGGGTGTTTTTGGGGGGGTTTGGGATGTTTTTGGGGTGTTTCAGGGTGGTTTTGGGGTGTTTTGGGGTGTTTTGGGGGTGTTTTGGTGTGTTTTAGAGGGTTTTTGGGGTGTTTTTGGGGTGCTTTGGGGTGTTACCTGCAGGATGACCCCCAGCGCGTTGCGGTGCCGGGGGGTGCTCACCACCACCACCCGCCCGGGCACCAGCACCCGCAGCCCCGACACCGAGTCCGCCAGGCGCCGCTGCCGGGACCCCCCCGCGTTACATGGCACCCCCAGAGAGCCCCAGAGAGCCCCCTGATGGCCCCACAGAGCCCCCAATAGCCCCATAGAGCCCCCAATGACCCCATAGCGCATCCCAATGGCCCCATAGAGCACCCCCAATGGTCCCATAGAGCCCCCTAATAGCCCCATGGAGCCCCCCAATGCCCCACAGAGCCCCATAGAGCCCCCCAATGCCCCAGAGAGCCCCCCAATAGACCCAGAGAGTCCCCCAATGGCCCCATAGAGCATCCCAATGGCCCCATAGAGCACCCCCAATGGTCCCATAGAGCCCCCTAATAGCCCCATAGAGCCCCCCAATAGCCCCATAGAACCCCCAATGCCCCACATAGCCCCCCAATAGCCCCACAGAGCCTCCCAATGGCCCCACAAAGCCCCCAATAGCCCCATAGAGGCTCCCAATGGCCCCATAGAGCATCCCAATGGCCCCATAGAGCACCCAGTCACCCCATAGAGCACCCCCAACTGTCCCATAGAGCCCCCCAATGCCCCATAGAGCCCCCCAATAGCCCCATAGAGCCCGTAATGGCCCCATAGAGCCCCCCAATGCCCCATAAAGCTCCCATAGCCCCATAGAGCCCCCAATGCCCCATAGAGCCCCCCCAATAGCCCCATAGAGCCCCTAATGGCCCCATAGAGCCCCCCAATGCCCCATAAAGCTCCCATAGCCCCATAGAGCCCCCACAATAGCCCCATAGAGCCCCCAATGACCCCATAGAGCCCTCCCATTGGCCCCATAGAGCCCCCAGTGGCCCCATAGCGCCCCATAGAGCCCCCACTTCCGGCCCCCCCCCCCCCGCACCATTAGTTCCTTCCGGTTCCTCCGCAGCTCCCCCACGACCTCATGGTAGAGCCCGACGTCACTTCCGGGATCCAGCCTCGGCTGCGCCGACAGCGCCCCCTGCAGCTCGGTCACGCGGCGAGCCTGGGCCTGGGGTCACGTGGGGTCAGGGGGTCACGTGGGGGCAGTGGGGGGGTAATAGGGGGCAATGGGGGCAATGGGGCAATGGGGGCAATGGGGTAATGGGGGCGATGGGGGCAATGGGGGTAATGGGGGCAATGGGGGCAATGGGGGCAATGGGGGGCAATGGGGGGCAATGGGGGCAATGGGGGCAATGGGGGCAATGGGGGGCAATGGGGGCAATGGGGGGCAATGGGGGCAATGGGGGGCAATGGGGGCAATGGGGGCAATGGGGGGCAATGGGGGGCAATGGGGGCAATGGGGGCAATGGGGGGCAATGGGGGGCAATGGGGGCAATGGGGGGCAATGGGGGCAATGGGGGCAATGGGGGCAATGGGAGCAATGGGGCAATGGGGTAATGGGGGCAATGGGGGCAATGGGGGCAATGGGGGCAATGGGGGCAATGGGGGCAATGGGGGGCAATGGGGGGCAATGGGGGCAATGGGGGCAATGGGGGCAATGGGAGCAATGGGGCAATGGGGTAATGGGGGCAATGGGGGCAATGGGGGCAATGGGGGGCAATGGGGGCAATGGGAGCAATGGGGCAATGGGGTAATGGGGGCAATGGGGGCAATGGGGGCAATGGGGGCAATGGGGGGCAATGGAGGGCAATGGGGGACAATGGGGGCAATGGGGGCAATGGGGGGGCAATGGGGGCAATGGGAGCAATGGGGGCAATGGGGTAATGGGGGCAATGGGGGTAATGGGGGCAATGGGGGCAATGGGGGGCAATGGGGGCAATGGGGGTAATGGGGGCAATGGGGGCAATGGGGGTAATGGGGGGCAATGGGGCAATGGGGGGCAATGGGGGTAATGGGGGGCAATGGGGCAATGGGGGCAATGGGGGGCAACGGGGGTCAATGGGGGCAATAGGGGGCAATGGGGGCAATGGGGGTAATGGGGGCAATGGGGGCAATGGGGGCAATGGGGGGCAATGGGGGGCAATGGGGGTCAATGGGGGTAATGGGGGCAACGGGGGGCAATGGGGGACAATGGGTTCCCATATCCCACCCCCCATATCCCCATATCCAACACCCCACACCCCACACCCCATATCTCCATATCCCACACCCCAAATCCCACACCCCATATCCCACACCCCATATCCCACACCCCATATCCCCCGCCCCCATATCCCATACCCCACCCCCCCCCCCATCCCGCCCCCCATCCCGCCCCATTGCCACCTCCTGCTCCCTGCGCAGCGGGAATTCCGCGTAGCTCCTGCGCAGCAGGTCCTGCACCCGCAGCTCCTGCGCCCGCAGCAGGTTCAGGATCATGGGGTACGTGAGGCGGAACTGGGACTGCAGCCGTGTGGGTCGCCCCTAGGGGGGGGGGGGGGGGAGGGAAGAGCCCGCCGTGAACACGCCAAGCACACGCTAAGGACACGCGTGGTCACGCCTGTGCTCACCAGCATCATGCGGTGCAGGTCGGGCAGGTCGGGCACAGAACCCCGGCACAGGATGATGACCGTTCCCATGGGATCGAGCCCCCGGCGCCCGGCGCGGCCTGACATCTGGATGTACTCGCCTGTGGGGCAGCCCCATAGCGAGCCATGGGGGTCATAGACACCATAGACACGCATAGAGACCCATAGAAACCATAGAGACGCATAAAAACCATAGAGACGCACAGAAACCGTAGACACGCATAGAGACCCACCGAGACCATAGAGACACATAGAGACCATAGAGACGCATAGAAGCCATAGACACACATAGAGACCCACAGAGACCACAGACACGCATAGAGACCATAGACACCATAGAGCCCCATGGGGACCCATAGAACCCCATAGAGACCAATAACTAACCCATAGGAACTCCATAGGACCCATAGCGACCCATAACTAAGCCATAAGGACCTCATAAAGACCCATAGTGACCCCATAGAGACAAATAGAGACTCACAGAGACACATAGAGACCCATAGAGACCCCATAGAGCCCTATAGCAATCCTTAAGTATCCTATAGTGACCCATAACTACCCCATACTAACCCCATAGACCCCATAGCGACCCATAACTACCCCATAGGGCCCCATAGTGACCCATGACTACCCCATACTGACCCCACAGAGCCCCATAGCGACCCATAACTACCTCACAGAGCCCCATAGAGACCCATAACTACCCCATACTGACCCCATAGTGACCCATAATTACCCCATAGGGCCCCATAGCGACCCGTAACTACCCCATAGTGACCCCATAGATCCTCATAGCAACCCATAACTACCCCATAGAGCCCCAGAGCCACCCATAACTACCCCTTAGTGACCCCATAGAGCCCCATAGCGACTGATAAGTACCCCATAGAGCCCCATAGAGCCCCATAGGCCCCCCATTGCCCCCCACCTGGCAGCAGGTCCCGGAAGTTGCTCCCGTCGTGCTTGCGGATGGAGTCGAAGACGACGGTTCGGGCCGGCATGTTCAGCCCCATAGCGAAGGTCTCGGTGGCAAACAGCACCTGGTGTGGGGCAGGACCCATAGCGACCCATAGAGAGCCATGGCTGACCCAGAGAGACCCACAACTGCCCCACAGAGACCCATAGAGAGCCATGGCTGACCCATAGAGACCCAGAGAGACCAATAACTAACGCATAGAGACCCACAGCTGACCCATAGAGACCCATAGCGCCCCACACAGCTGACCCATAGTGACCCATAGTGACTTATGGCTGCCCCATAGTGTCCCATGGCTGCCCCAGAGTGCCCCACGGCTGCCCCATAGTGACCCATAGTGACTTATGGCTGCCCCATAGTGCCCCATGGCTGCCCCAGAGTGACCCATGGCTGCCCCATAGTGACCCAGAGTGCCCCATGGCTGCCCCAGAGTGCCCCATGGCTGCCCCATAGCGACCCACAGCTGCCCCATGGCTGCCCCACAGTGCCCCATGGTTGCCCCATAGTGACCCCATGGCTGCCCCATAGTGACCCATGGCTGCCCCAGAGTGCCCCATGGCTGCCCCATGGCTGCCCCACGGCTGCCCCACACGCACCTTGACCAGCCCTTGGCTGAAGAGCATCTCCACGACCTCCTTGAGCAGGGGCAGGACCCCCCCGTGGTGCACCCCCACCCCCCGCTGCAGCAGCTCCCCCATGGCCACCACCTGGGGGGACACAGAGACCCATAGACACCCCATAGAGACCCATAGAGACCCATATACACCCCATACACACCCCATACACCCCGCAGAGACCCCATAGACCTCACAGAGACCCACAGACACCCCATAGACCCCAATAGAGACACCATAGACCCCCATAGAGACCCCATAGAGACCCCACGGACCCTCACACAGACCCCATAGAGACCCATAGACCCCTATAGACACCCCACAGAGACTCTCATAGAGACCCCATAGACACCCACAGGCACCCTATAGAGACCCCACAGACTCTCATAGAGACCCATAGAGACCACAGAGACCCCCCCAGAGACCCAAAGACCCCCCAGAGACCCAAAGACCCCCACAGAGACCTATAGACCTCAATAGAGACCCCTAGACACCCCATAGAGACCCCCATAGAGACCCCATAGAGACCCATAACCACTCCATAGAGATCCACAGACACCCCATAGAGACCTCCATAGAGACCCATAGACCCCCATAGAAACCCCATAGAGACCTACAGCCACCCCATAGAGACCCATAGACACCCCATAGAGACCCATAGACCCCCATAGAGACCCACAGCTCCCCACCTGGGGCAGGCGGCGGTCGGGGCCCCGCAGGCGGCCGATGCAGCGCTGGAAGAAGAGGCGGCTCCGCACCTTCTCCGTGGGGCTGAGCAGATCCATGGGGCCGATGGCGGCGGCGTGGTCATCGCACCGGCTCCGCGAGAAGGTGAAGGCGACCACAGGGAGCTGCTCCCGCTCCTGCAGCAGCCCCAGCAGCGCCAGCCACATCCCCCGCTCCTATGGGGAGAGCTATGGGGTGAGCCCGAGCCGTGGGCGCCCCCCTTGGACCTCCGCTCCTGCAGGGGGCGCTATGGGGTGAGCCCGAGCCGTGGGCGCCCCCCTTGGACCTCCGCTCCTGCAGGGGGCGCTATGGGTGAGCCTGAGCCATAGGTGCTACCCCGTGGACCTCCACTCCTGTAGGAGGCGCTGTGGGGTGAGCCCCCCCCTTAGACCTCCGCTCCTGTAGGGGGCGCTATGGGGTGAGCCGGAGCTGTGGGCACCCCCCTTGGACCTCTGCTCCTGCAGGGGGCGCTATGGGGTGAGCCGGAGCTGTGGGCACTCCCCTTGGACCTCCGCTCCTGCAGGGGGCGCTATGGGGTGAGCCCGAGCCATAGGTGCTACCCGTGGACCTCCACTCCTGCAGGGGGCACTATGGGGTGAGCCCCCTCCTTAGACCTCCGCTCCTGCAGGGGGTGCTATGAGGTGAGCCCGAGCCGTGGGTACCCCCCTTGAACCTCCGCTCCTGCAGGGGGCGCTATGGGGTGAGCTTCCCTTAGACCCCCACTCCTGTAGGAGGCGCTGTGGGGTGAGCCCCCCCCCCCCTTAGACCTCCATTCCTGTAGGGGGCGCTATGGCGTGAGTCCCATTATACCCCCACTCCTATAGGGGGTGCTATGGGGTGAGCCCCCCCCTTTATACCCCCACTCCTACAGGGGGCGCTATAGAGTGAGCCGGACCCACAGAGTGAGGCATAACTCTCCCTCTCAGACCTCCGCTCCTATAGGGGGCGCTATGGGGTGAGCCCCGTTATACCCCCACTCTTATAGGGGGCGCTATGGTGTGAACCAGACCCATAGCGTGACCCATAAGTGCCCCCCCATGGAGCCCCACACACAGACCTGGCCCGGGGTGGTTGGTGCCATCGTGGGGTGTTTGGCCCCAAAGTTCTGCCCCGATTTGCTGCTCTGCTGCTTCTTGGCCTCCACCGCGGCGTAGTAGCTGTGGGGCAGGAGTGGTGTGTCTATGGGGTGTCTATGGGGCTGGGGATGGGGTGTCTGTGGCGTAAGAGTGGGTGGAGCGGGGCTGGGGGTTGGGTTTCTATGGGGTCTCTATGGGGCTGGGTATGGAGTCTGCATGGAGTCTCTATGGGGCTGGGTATGGGGCTCCTGTAGGGTCACTATGTGTCTCTATGGGTCTCTCTCTACGGTCTCTATGTGCCTCTATGGGTCTTTATGGGTCTCTCTGGTCTTTACACGTTTGTATGGTGTCTATGGTTCTCTACGGTCTGTACGTCTTTATGGTCTCTATGGCTCTCTATGCTCTCTATTGTCTCTATGGGTCTCTATGGTCTGTCTCAATGCGTCTCTATAGTCTCTATGGTCTCTATGGGTCTGTATAGTCTCTAAGGCCTCTGTGGGTCTCCAGGGCTCTCTATGGTTTCTGTGGGCCTATACGTGTCTCTATGCTCTCTATAGGTCTCAATGTGTCTCTTTGATCTCTATGGGTGTCTATGGTCTCTATGTATCCCTATGGATCTCTACGTGCGTCTATAGGCCCCTATGATCTCTGTGTGTCTATGGGTCTCTATACATCCATGGGTCTCCATGTGTCTCTATGGTCTCTATAGGTCTCAACGCGTTTCTCTGCTCTCTATGGGTTTCTGTGTGTCTCTCTGCTTTTTATGGGTCTCTGATCTCTATTTGCGTCTATCGTCTCTATGGTCTCTACAGTGTCTACGTGTCTCTATAGACCTAAAGGCCCCATAGAGATCGCACAGACCCTCACAGAGACCCCACAGACCCCCATAGAGACCCATAGACCCCCATAGACACCCTACAGAGACCCCATAGACCTCACAGAGACCTCATAGAGACCACGGCTCGGTCTCTATGGTTTCTGCGCTCTCCGTGGGGCTCTGTGGTCTCTGTATCTCTATGGGTTTCTCTATGTGTCTATGGTCTCTCTGGTGTCTGTGGGTCTCTATGGGGCTGTACGTGCCTCTATGGTCTCTATAGCGCCTATGTGACTCTATGATCTCTATGGTCTCTGCGGGCTCTGTGGGGCTCTGTGGTGTCTGTATCTCTATGGGTTTCTGTATGTCTCTATGGTCTCTCTGGTCTCAGTGGGGCTGTGTGGGGCTGTGTGGGGCTGGGGGCTCACCCCTGGGTGCTGAGCGCCCCGTGCGCGTCCAGCAGCAGGAAGAGCTGGTTCCGGGTGCGGGGCCCGTTCCCCGTGTACAGGAAGTGCTGCAGCGGCACCGGCCGGCGCTGGGTGCTCAGCACCCGCAGGCACCGCCGCTTCGTGCGCCTGGGGGGGGGGGGGGGGAACGGGCTGAGAACCCCCAAAACCAGCCCCAAACCCCCCAAAACCACCCCTGAACACCCCTAATTCCAACTCCAGGACCCCAAAAACCCCCAAACACCCCCAAAACCACTCCAAATACACCCTTAAACACCCTGAAATACCCCAAAACACGCTTTAACACCCCAAAACCACCCCCCAGGACCCCAACCCCCTGCCAGGGAGCCCCAGAACCCCCCATATCCACCCCATAGACCCCCCAAACCCCAACTCAGATCCCCCCACTGCCCCCATTGCCCCATTACCCCCATTGCCCCCCACTGCCCCCATTGCCCCCCATTGCCCCCATTGCCCCCCATTGCCCCCAATCGCCCCCATCGCCCCCATTGCCCCCCATTGCCCCATTGCCCCCATTGCCCCATTGCCCCCATTGCCCCCCATTGCCCCCAATCGCCCCCATTACCCCCATTACCCCCATTGCCCCCATTGCCCCCAATGCCCCCATTGCCCCATTGTCCCCCATTGCCCCCATTGCCCCCATTGCCCCCATTGCCCCCATTACCCCATTGCCCCCCATTGCCCCTATTGCCCCCATTGCCCCCATTGCCCCCCATTGCCCCCCATTACCCCCATTGCCCCCATTGCCCCCCATTGCCCCATTGCCCCCATTACCCCCATCGCCCCCATTGCCCCATTGCCCCATTGCCCCCCACTGTCCCATCGCCCCCACTGTCCCATCGCCCCCATTGCCCCCCATCGCCCCCATTGCCCCCCATTGCCCCCCATTGCCCCCATTGCCCCCCATTGCCCCCTTACCCGACCCACTGGGCGAACTCGAGGGCATTGGGGATGGTGGCACTGAGCAGGACGAGCTTCACGTGCTCGGGCAGCATGATGAGAACCTCCTCCCACACCACCCCTCGCTGTGGGGCAGACCCATAGAGACACATAGAGACCCATAGGGACCCCCCAGAGCCACAGAGAGATCCATAAGAATCCCATAGACCCATAGGGATCCCCCTCCAGGACCCCCAATAACCCCCATTGTGACCCATAGAGACCCACAGGAACCCCCAATAACCCCCACTGTGACCCATAGAGACCCACAGGAACCCCCAATAACCCCCACTGTGACCCATAGAGACCCATAAGAACCACCAATAACCCCCTTGTGCCCCGTAGGGACCCCACAGAACCCCCAATAACCCCCACTGTGACCCATAGAGACCCATAAGAACCACCAATAACCCCCTTGTGCCCTGTAGGGACCCCACAGGACCCCCAATAACCCCCATTGTGACCCACAGAGACCCATAGGAACCCCCAATAACCCCCACTGTGACCCATAGAGACCCATAAGAACCACCAATAACCCCCTTGTGCCCCATAGGGACCCCCCAGGACACCCAATAACCCCTATTGTGCCCCATAGGGACCCCCAATAGCCCCCAGTGTGACACATAGGGACCCCAATAAGAACCTCCCCAGCCCCATAGGACCCCCCCAGCCCCATAGGGACCCCCATAGGGCCCCCCCTCACCTCAGCATCGTTGATGTAATGCACCTCATCAAAGATGACCCATTCCAGGTCCCGGATCACATCGGAGCCATTGTACAGCATCGAGCTATGGGGGGAAAAAGGGGGTTTTGGGGTGCAAAAGGGGGGTTTTGGGGTCCCCGAGTGGGTTTTGGGGTGCAAAGAGCTGGTTTTGGGGTGCAAAGGCAGGTTTTTGGGGGGGTTTGGGTGTATTTTGGTGTCCCAGGGTGGATTTTGGGGTGATTTTGGGGTGTTTGGGGTGTATTTTTGGGTGATTTTGGGGTGTTTTGGGGGTATTTTGGGGAGTTCAGGGTGCTTTGGGTGGTTTTGGGGTGTTTTGAGGTGTTTTGTGGTATTTTGGGTACATTTTTGGGGTGTTTTGGGTGTATTTTAGGGTGATTTGGGGGTGTTTTGGAGGTGGTTTTGGCTCTTTTGGGGTGGTTTGGGGTGGTTTTGGGGTGTTCTGTGTGTATTTTGGGGTGGTTTGGGGTGTTTTGTGTGTAATTTGGGGTGTTTTGTGGTGCTCACTGCAGGATCTTGGTGTTCATGATCACGCAGGAGCCTTTGGAGTGGGTTTTGAGGTGTTTTGGGGTCATTTTGGGTGTATTTTGGAGTGTTTTGGGGGTATTTTAAGGTGGTTTGGGGTGTTTTGGGTGCATCTTGGGGTGTTCTGTGTGTATTTTGGGTTGTTTTTTGGAGTGTTTTGTGTGTATTTTGGGGTGTTTTGGGGTGCTTACCGCAGGATCTCAGTGTTCATGATCACGCAGGAGGCTTTGGGGTGGGTTTTGGGGTGGTTTGGGGTCATTTTGGGTGTATTTCAGGGTGTTTTGCATGCGTTTTGGGCCATTTTGGGGTGTTTTGGGGGTGGTTTGGGTGTATTTTGGGTGTTTTGGGGGTGTTTTGGGGTGTTTCGGGGTGCTCACCGCAGGATCTCGGTGGTCATGACCAGGCAGGAGGCTTTGGGGTGGGTTTTGGGGTGGTTTGGGGTCATTTTGGGTGTATTTCGGGGTATTTTGGGGTGTTTTGGATGCGTTTTGGGCCATTTTGGGGTGTTTTGGGGCTGGTTTAGGTGTATTTTGGGTGTTCTGGGGGTGTTTTGGGGTGTTTCGGGGTGCTCACCGCAGGATCTCGGTGGTCATGACCAGGCAGGAGGCCTCGGGGTGCAGCTGAACGTCCCCCGTGAGCAGCCCCACGGAGCCGAACGTGCTCCGGAAATCCCGGAACTTCTGGTTGGAAAGAGCCTTGATGGGAGACGTGTAGATGGAGCTGGGGGGAAACAGGGGGGGAAATGGGGCTTAATGGGGGGAAATGGGGGGGACACCCCCCCAGGAACACCCCCACCCATCCCCATAGAAGGGAGACCCCCAGGACCCCCCCATTGGAGGGGACACCCCCATATTGGAGAAGGGGGACCCCCATTGGAAGGGGAGACCCCCCCAAGATACCCCCTTTAGAATGAGGGACACCCCGAAAACACCCCCATGGGGAAACACCCCCCTCAATGCATCCCCATAAGAGGGGACCCCCCCAAAGCAGCCCATTTGGAAAGAGGGGACCCCCATTGAAAGGGGAACCCCCCAAGACACCCCCTATTGGAGGGGAAGACCCCAGGAACCCCCCTTTGGACCCCCCTAGGTTTGGGGACCCCATGGGGGGGTTATGGGATGATTTTAAGGGCCATAAGGGACACCAACGACCCCTTGTGGCCACGCTGGGTATCGCAGGAGCAGGCAGGGTTTTGGGGGGGTGCTGGGTTTTGGGGGGAAGTTTGGGGGTCCCGAAGTTGGTTTATGGGGTGAAAAGGGGGTGTTTTGAGTCCGGGGGGGGGTTTGGGGACCCCTAGTGATGTTTGGGGATCCCAATGGGGGGGTCTGGGGACCCCAAAAGGGCGGTTTTTGGGATGGGTTTAGTGGTCATGCTGTGACAACGACGACCCCTTGTGGCAACACTGGGTATCGCAGGAGCAGGCAGTGCCTTGGGGGGGTGGTGCTGGGTTTTGGGGGTGTTTTGGGGGTCCCGGGCGTGGTTTTAGGGGTGAAAAGGGAGGATTTTGGGTCCTGGGGGTCTTGGGGACCCCCAGTGATGTTTGGGGACCCCAATGGGGGGTCTGGGGGGGTGACACACGGGTGACACAATGGGACAGCAGCGACGCCTTGTGGCCACACTGGGTATTGCAGGAGCCGGCCGGGGCTCGGGGGGGGGGTGCTGGGTTTTGGGGGGGTTTTGGGGGTGCCGGAGGCGGTTTTTGGGGTGCAAAGGGGGTGTTTTGGGTGCGGGGGGGTCTCACCGGGCCATGTGGCGCTGTGCCAGGGCAATGGCGTACTCGGCAATAGCGGTTTTACCCGCGGAGGTGTGAGCGGCCGCCAGCAGCGACTGGCCCCGCTCCAGGCACAGCACGGCCCAGAGCTGGAACGGGTCCGGCTTAAACGGCCACTGCAAGGGGGGGACAACGGGATGGGACCCCCAAAGACACCCCCAAAACACCCCAGGACCCCCAAAACCTCCCCAGGACCCCCCAAATCCCCTTTAGGGCCCCCTCAGAACCCCCAAATTCCCCCCCAGGACCCCCCAAATCCCCCACAGGACCCCCCAAATCCCCTTTAGGACCCCCCAAACCCCCTTTAGGGCTCCCCAAGTACCCCCTAGACCCCCCCAGGACACCCTAAAGCCTCCTAAGGACCCCCCAAATCCCCACCAGGACCCCCCAAACCCCCTTTAGGGCTCCCCAAGTACCCCCTAGACCCCCCCAGGACACCCTAAAGCCTCTTAAGGACCCCCCCAAATCCCCACCAGGACCCCCAAATCCCCCCCAAACCCCTCCAGACACCCCAAATCCTGCCCCTAGAACCCCCAGGACCCCCCACACAGCCT
Organism: Strigops habroptila; assembly: GCF_004027225.2. NCBI lineage: Eukaryota > Metazoa > Chordata > Aves > Psittaciformes > Psittacidae > Strigops > Strigops habroptila. The sequence continues at coordinate 26,650 of NW_022651056.1, forward strand.
TTACGACCCCCCCAGAACTCCTCAAATCCCCCCCAGACCCCTTCGGGACCCCCAAAATCGCCCTTAGACCCCCCAAAGCCCCCTTAGACCCCCCAAACCCCCCCTTCGACCCCCCAAATCCCCTTCAGGCCCCCCCAAATCCCCTTTAGGACCCTCCAACTCCCCCCTTGGACTCCCTCAAACCCCCCCTTGGATCCTCCAAGCCCCCTTCAGAGCCCCCCAAATCCCCTTTAAGACCCCCCAAAACCCCCTCCAGGACCCCCCAAGCCCCCCTTAGACCCCCAAGTCCCCCCCACCTTAAAGGCCGGGTCAGGCACGAGCCGCTCAAAGTCCTCCACGGGGCCACTGGTGTCAATGGCCACAGCCCATTGCTCCTCTGGGGGGGCCGGGGGGGGCTCCAGGGCGGGCTGGGGGGGCTCTGCCGCCTCCTATGGGGGGGGTCAGCATGAAGGGGGGGGCACAATGACCCCCCAAACCCCCCCCATTGAGCCCTATAGGGACCCACCTTATGCAGCAGCTCGTCCACGCTGTCGCTGCGGCGCAATGGGGGGGGGCTGCTGCCCGTGCCCCCCCCCCCCGGCTTTGGGGGGCCCCGACTCCCCTCCCCCCCCCTCAACGTCTTCAGCCCCCCCCAAGTCGAAGGTATCGAGGGTCTGAAGGAGGCTGGAGAGAGATAAGGGCCCCCCCCGGCCCCCAACTGGGGGGGGGTCAGAGAAAGGGGAGCCCAAAATGGGGGGGGGACACCCCCAAAACTACCCCATGGCTCCTTATTACCCCCCCAAATCCCCATAAGACCCCCATAGACACCCCCAGACCCACATAAGACCCCCCCAAATCACCATAAGACCCCCATAACACCCCATAAACACCCCAAGACCCACATAAGACCCCCCCAAATCTCCATAAGACCCCCATAGACACCCCCAGACCCACATAAGACCCCCCAAACCCCCATAAGACCCCCATAGACACCCCCAGACCCACATAAGACCCCCCCAAACTCCCATAAGACCCTCATAACGCCCCCATCGACACCCCAAGATGCACATAAGACCCCCCCAAACCCCCAAAAGACCCCCTAAAACCCCATAAGACCCCCCCTGACCCCCATAAGATCCCCATAATCCCCCCATAGACCCCCCAAGACCCCCATAATCCCCACACAGACCCCCATAAGATGCCCCCCCAATGGGTTAAATCCCCCCCCAGGGATTAAATACCCCCCCAATGCATTAAATACCCCCATAAGGAGTTAAATCCCCCCTATATGTGCCCCCCCCCCAAAACATGAGGGTCCCCCCATCACTTCCTACCTGAGGCCTTGTACTCGACGCCCCTTTTCAGCCCTGGGGGTGTCACCAATAGGTCTGGGGGGGCAAAAAGGGGTTTATGAGGGTGGGGGGCACCCCAATAAGTGTTTCAAAGTGGGGGGGGGCCCAAATTGGGGGGGGGGCACCCCAAAATGGGGGAGGGTTGTACCAGTGTCGAAGTCAATGTCCTCCTCTTCATCCCCATGGACACGGAGCTGCTCCAGGCTGGGCTCATCCAGCCCCGCTGGGGGGGGGCAAAGGGGGTTTGGGGGGGTCAAAGGAGGCTTTATGGGGGTCAAAGGGGGGGTTTGGGGTCCCCGGGGGGGTTTATGGGGGTTCTGGGGGGGTTTTGGGGTCCCCAAGGGGGGGGGTTGGGGTCTCTGGGGGGTCCGGGGGGGGTTTATGGGGGTTCTGGGGGGGTTCTGGGGTCCCCAAGGGGGGTTCGGGGGTCCCTGGGGGGGTTTAAAGTGGTTAAAGGGGGGGTTTGGGGTCCCTGGGTGGGTTTATGGGGGTTCTGGGGGGGTTTTGGGGTCCCCAAGGGGGGTTCGGGGGTCCTGGGGGGGGTTTAAAGGGATCAAAGGGGGGTTTTGGGGTCCCTGGGGGGGTCCTGGGTGGGTTTATGGTGGTCCTGGGGGGGTTTTGGGGTCCCCAAGGGGGGTTTGGGGGTCCCGGGGGGGGTTTAAAGGGATCAAAGGGGGGTTTTGGGGTCCCTGGGGGGGGTTTGGGGGTACCTGGCCAGAAGGGGAAGGTGGTGGAGCTGCCCCATAGATTCTCCTGGGGGGGGCCGGGGGGGCGCCGCAGCGACAGCGAGTTCTTGGCTGATAACCCCACATTGGGCAGCAGCTCCTGGGGGGGGGGACAGGGGGGGTCAGGAGCCCAAAACACCCCCAAAACACCCCAAAACCCCCCCACAACACCCCAAAACACCCCCAAAACACCCCCAAACCCCCCCCCAAAACACCCCAAACCCCATAGATTGCCCCAAGACCCCCCCAAACCCCCCCAAGCACCCCCCGGTTACCCTCAAACTCCCATAAGACCCCCCCCAACCCCACATAGGACCCCCCCAACCCTGTAAGACCCCCCCAAACCCCCACCCCGGCCCCTTTAAACCCCAATAGAACCCCCCCAAATCCCCATAGATTGACCCAAGACCCCCCCAAACCCCCTCAGGACCCCCCCCAAACCCCCATAAGACCCCATATAACCCCCCCAAAGCCCCATATAACCCCCTGAGGACCCCTCCCCGGGCCCCCCCACCTCAGTGAAGCCCTTCAAGGAGCCGCTTTTGGGGTCCCTTTGAGCCCGGAGCCCCCCCAGAGCCGGGGTCGGGTCCAGGGCAAACAGGTTCCGGGGCTCCGGGGCCCGAAGCCACGACCTGGGGGGGGGCAATGGGGGGGTTACAGCATAAGACCCCCCCCAAGCTCCTTTAGACCTCCATAAGACCCCCCAGTACCCCCATAGACACCCCTAAACTCCCATAGACCCACATAGCACCCCCTTAAACCCCCATAAGATCCCCCCAGACCCCTATAGGACCCCCTCAAACCCCCCATACACCCCCCCTAAACCCCCCCCAGCCTCCCATAGGACCCCCCAGACCCCCATAAGACCCCCCCAGACCCCCATAAGAACTCCATAGACCCCCACAAACGCCCATAAGCCCCCCCAGACCCCCATAAGACCCCCCTAAATCGCCATAAGAACCCCCATAGACCCCCATAAGACCCCCCCGTAGACCCCCCCAGACCACCATAGACCCCATAGGACCCCCATAGACCCTCCCGGACCCCCCCATACCTTTGGGCCCTCTCGTGCTGGTGGGGGGGCAGCCACTCGGGGGACCCCAAAAGCTGCTGCTCCAGCTCCGAAACAAGGGAGGGGGCAAAAGGGGGGACCCCCAGGGGGAGCTGGGGGGGGGAGGTCAGTTTGGGGGTGCTCCGGGGTCTCACAACCCCCCCTCGGGCACTTGGGGGTCCCAAAAGGGGGTTTATCGGGGGCAAAAGGGGGGGTTGAGGGTTTAATGGGGGAGTTTAGGGGGGTCAAAGTGGGGTCAATGGGGGGTTTGGGGTGCAGGGGGTTACTTGGGGGGCTCAATGGGGGGGTTAGGGGTACATAGGGAGGTTTGAGGGTACTAAGGGGGGCCAATGGGTATCAATGTGTGTCAATGGGGATCAGTGGGGGTCAACGGGTGTCAATGGGGCTCAATGGGAATCAATGGGTGTCAATAGGACTCAGCGCGTGTCAATGGGATCAATGGGGATCAATGGGTGTCAATGGGTGTCAATGGGGTCAATGGGGCTCAATGGGTGTCAATGGAGACCAATGGGGTCAATGGGTCTCAATGGGTGTCAGTGGGGTCAATGGGGATCAACGGGGATCAATGGGGCTCAATGGGATCAATGGGAATCAATGGGTGTCAATGGGGCTCAATGGGTATCAATGGGCTCAATGTGTGTCAATGGGGATCAATGGGTGTCAGTGGGGTCAATGGGGCTCAATGGGGCTCAGTGGGTGTCAACGGGATCAATGGATGTCAATGGGATCAATGGGTGTCAATGGGTGTCAATGGGGCTCAATGGGTGTCAATGGGGTCAATGGGTGTCAATGGGGATCAATGGGGTCAATGGATGTCAATGGGTGTCAATGGGATCAATGGGGCTCAATGGGTGTCAATGGGGTCAATGGGTGTCAATGGGGCTCAATGGGCTCAAGGGGTGCCAATGGGGTCAATGGGGATCAATGGGTGTCAGTGGGGTCAATGGGGCTCAATGGGATCAATGAGGCTCAATGGGGCTCAATGGGCTCAAGGGGTGCCAATGGGGTCAATGGGGTGTCTCACGGTGGCTCGGTGGGGGGGTCCCCGCGCCCCCCCCGGGGGTCCCACCAGCAGCTCGAAGGTGCCGGCACAGCCCAGCTCCAGCAGCGCCAACGGCAGCACCCGCGGGGAGGGGGGCGGCAGCTCTGGGGGCAACGGGGGTCAGGGGGCCCCAAAGCACCCATAGGCACCCCATAGACCCCCATAACCCACCACAGACCCCCATAGACACCCGTAACCCACCACAGACCCCCATAGACACCCATAACTCACCCCAGACCCCCCTAGACACCCATAACCCACCATAGACACCCCATAGACACCCATAGAGCCCTCTGTAGAGCCCCAATAACCCCCATAACCCCCCATTACTGCCCCATAATCCCTGTCAGCACCCTATAAACCCCCTCATAACCCCCAATAATTGCTATAAACCCGCTATAACCACCCCATAGACGCCCATAAACCCCATAAGCCACTATAATCACGCCATAGACCCCTATAACCACCCCATAGACCCCTATAAGCCCCCATAACCACTCCATAGACCCCCATAACCCCCCATAACCACCCCGTAGACCCCCATAATCCCTTATAACGACCCTGTAGACCCCCATAACCCCCTATAATCCCCCATAACCACCCCATAGACCCCCATAACCCCCCATAACCACCCCATAGACCCCCATAACCCCTTATAACGACCCTGTAGACCCCCATAACCCCCTATAACTACCCCATAGACCCCCATTACCCCCTGTAACCAGCCCATAGACCCCCATAACCCCCTATAACCACCCCATAGACCCCCATAACCCCCCATAACTACCCCACAGACCCCCATAACCCCCTATAAACACCCCATAACCACCCCATAGATCCCCATAACCCCTTATAACCACCCCACAGACCCCCATAACCCCTTATAACTACCCCATAGCCCCCTATAACCACCCCATAGCCCCCCATAGCCCCCCATTGCCCCACCGATGCGCTCCATCTCCATTCCGCCGCTCCGCAATGGCGCCACTGTGCCCCGGAACCACTCTCCCTTTGCCCTCACGGCCGGGCGGAAGTGCGGGGAGGCCGGACCGGAAGTAGCCGAAACCAAGCAGGAGTCATGGCAACCGGGCGGAAGCGTTTGCTCTTTCCCCGCCCACCCGTCTCTTGTTTTTCCTCTCCACCAATCAGCGCGCAGCCCGCCCTCACCCCAACCAACCGGCGGCCGTCGCTAGGCAGGTTATGCAAATGAAAGGGGCGTGGCGCGGTGCACTGTGGGAAGGCGTGGCCTCCATCCCCGCTGCGGCCTGGTCCTGCCGGGACCCCCCGTTCTACCGGTACCCCCCGGACCCCCCGGACCCCCCCCGGTCCCCCCGCGATGCTGGCGCTGCCCCCGGGGCTCACGGAGGAGGAGGAGGCGCTGCAGAAGCGGTTTGCGAAGCTGAGGAAGAAGGTGGGTGGGTTATGGGGGACTATTGGGGGCTATGGGGGTCATTGGGGGCTATGGGGTGGTTATAGGGGGTTATTGGGGGGCTATGGGGTGGTTATAGGGGGTTATTGGGGGGCCATGGGGTGGTTATAGGGGGTCATTGGGGCCTATGGGGTGGTTATAGAGGGTCATTGGGGGACTATGGAGTGGTTATAGGGGGTCATTGGGGGGCTATGGGGTGGTTATAGAGGGTTATTGGGGGGCTATGGGGTCTTATTAGGGGTTATTGGGGGGCTATGGGGTGGTTATAGGGAGTTATTGGGGTCCTATGGGGTCTTATTAGGGCTTATTGGGGGGATATGGGGGGCTGTGGGGGTTATTGGGGAGCTATGGGGTCTTATTAGGGGCTATGGGTGGTTATTGGGGGGGATATGGGGGTCTTTGGGGTGCTCTGGTGTCTTTTTAGGGGCTATGGGGGATTATTGGGGGGCTATGGGATCTTATAAGGGGCTATAGGTGGTCACTGGGGGGGCTATGGGGTCTTATTGGGAGGCTCTGGGGGGTTATTGTGGGGATATGGGGGGTTTTGGGGGGCTCTGGTGTCTTTTTAGGGGCTATGGGGGATTATTGGGGGGATATGGGGGTCTATGGAGGGCTATTGGGGGGCTATGGGGGGTCATTGGGGGGCTATGGAGTTTTATGAGGGATATGGGGGGATATTGGGGGGCTATGGGATCTTGTTGAGGGGGCTGTGGAGGGCTATGGGGTGTTATTGGTGGGATATGGTGGTCTATGGGGGTTATTGGGGCGTCTGTGGGGGTTATTGGGGGGGCTATGGGGGATTATTGTGGGGATATGGGAGTGTATGGGGGTTATGGGGGGATATTGGGGGTCTATGGGGGGCTATTGGGGTCTGGGGAGGGTTAATGGGGGGGCTATGGGGGAGACTGGAGGGGTCTCTATGGGGTTTGGGGCATTTCTATGGGGTTTAGGGTGTCTCTGGGGCTTTCTATGGGATCTCTATGGGGTTTGGGGGGTCTCTATGGGTCCCTATGGGTGTTGGGGTGCCCCTGACCCCCCCATTGCCCCCCACCCCACAGAAGAAGGCGCTGTTGGCGCTGAAGAAGCAGCAGAATGCGGCCGGACCCAGCGGGCAGGGGGGGATCAAGCGATGTGAGGGGGGGACCTATGGGGGGACCCATAGGGGGGAGTTGGGGGGTCCCGGGGGGGGGGTGTTGGGGTCCTTTGGGTGCAATTTGGGTTCATTTTGGGGTCCCTGGGGTGGGTTTGGGGTCATTATGGGGCACCAAAGGGCCATTATGGAGAGAAAGGGGGTGCCTTTACCCCCCCAAATGTGGGTTTTTTGGGGGTGACCCACACTTGGGGGTCCCTATGGGGGTCCCTGGGTGGATTTTGGGGGTCCCAAGGCGGATTTTGGGGGTTCCCGAGGGGGATTTTGGGGGTCCCTGGGGTGGGTTTTGGGGTCCAATGGGGGTTTTTTGGGGTGCCCCACACTTGGGGGTCTCTATGGGGGTCTCTGGGTGGATTTTGGGGTTCCCAAGTGGGATTTTGGGGTCCCTGGGGTGAGTTTTGGGGTCTGATAGAGCGTTTTAGGGTTTTTTTTTGGGGTGCCCCACACTTGGGGGTCCCCATAGGGGTGTGTGACCCCCCCATAACGTGTGTCCCCCCCCCAAGCCCTGTCGGACCAGCCCCCCCTGGACACGGCCATGGCTACGGAGCAGGCGAAGCTGCTGGTGAAGTCGGGGGCCATCAGCGCCATCAAGGCTGAGACCAAGAACTCGGGGTTCAAACGGTCCCGGACCCTCGAGGGCAAACTCAAGGTGGGGCCCCCCCAAATCATCCTACCCCAAAACCCCCCTTTGACCCCCTCAAACCCCCCCCAGGGACCCAAAACCCCCCTTTGACCCCCTCAAACCCCCCCCCAGGGACCCCCAAACCCCCTTATACCCCCCGCACCCCCCCTTGGGGCCACCCCATAGGGGGCTTACTGACCTTTTGGGGCCCCCCCTCACCCCCTTTCCCCCCCCAGGACCCCGAGAAGGGCCCGATCCCGACGTTCCAGCCCTTCCAACGGAGCATCTCAGCTGACGATGACACCCAAGAGGTACCTTGGGGGGGGGGGGTCCTTTGGGTGTGGGGGGGTCCCCCCACATTTTGGGGGTCCCCCCATCACCGTGTCCCCCCCATAGTCACGTCGACCGCAGAGGAAGTCGCTCTATGAAAGGTAAACGATGCCCCCCCCCAATAACTTGGGGTCCCCCATTGATTTTAGGGCTCCCCTCATTGATTTATGGGCCCCCCCCATTGTTTTTGGGGCAGCTCAATTAGACTTTAAGCCCCCCCCCATTGATTATGGGGACTCTGGCATTGACTTTGGACCCCCCCATTGATTGGGGGGCCCCCCCCCAGCTTTGTGAGCGCCAGCGAGAGGCTGCGGGAGCCTGAGGGGGGGTCAAGCTCAAGGGGGGACCCCTCTGAGCGGGGGGAGCGGCGCCTGGATTGGGAACAGGACCCGGAGCCGGAGGAGCGAAGCCGGGACCGGGATGGACCATTCCGCAGTATGGGGGGGGGACACACAGACACCCCGAAATGGGGGGTTTGGGGTCCCCGGGTTAGTTTTGGGGGGGCTTTTGGGGTCCCAAGGTGGGGGGGTGGGGTCCCCGGGGTGTATCTTGGGGTCCTTGGGTGGGTTTTGGGGTTCTTGGGGTGCTTTTGGGGTCCTAGGCTGGGGTTTTGGGGTCCTCAGGTGGGTTTTTGGGTCCCCGGGAGGTGTTTTTGGGATCCCTGGGGTGCTTTTTGGGGTCCTAGGCTGGGGTTTTGGGGTCCTAAGGGTGCTTTTGGGGTCCCTGGGGTGTTTTTTTGCTTCCCAGGGGGAGTTTTGGTGTCTTTGGGGTGTATTTTAGGGTCTGGGGATGGAGTTTGGGGTCCCCAGATGGGTTTTGGGGTCCCCAGGAGGTGCTTTTGAGGTCCCTGGGGTGCTTTTTGGTGTCTCAAGGCGGGGTTTGGTGTCCCTAGGGTGCTTTTTGGGGTCCCAAGGGTGCTTTTGGGATCCCTGGGGTGGTTTTTTGCTTCCCAGGGGGACTTTTGGTGTCTTTGGGGTGTATTTTAGGTTCTGGGGATGGGATTTGGGGTCCCCAGGTGGGTTTTGGGGTTCCCCAGGAGGTATTTTGGGCTCCTTGGGGTGGCTTTTGGGTCTCGAGGGGGGTGTTTCTGCTACATCCCAATGTGGTTTGGCCTCTCTGGGTGTATTCGGGTCCCGGGGTGGGGGGGCTGGCATCCTTGGGGGGGATTTAGGGGTCTGTAGGGGGTGTTTCTGGGGGTCCCTCACCCCATTTCCCCCCCCCAGGGTCGGACTCGTTCCCCGAGCGCCGCCCCCCCCGCAAGGGGAACACTCTGTACGTGCACGGGGCCGAGCTGAGCCCGGAGCTGCTGCGCGGAGCCTTCGGGCCCTTCGGAGCCATCATCGACCTGGCCATGGACACCCCCCGCAAGTGGGCGGGGCCTGGGAGCGGGAGGGGGCGTGGTTTCGGTGGAGGGGCGGGGGCAAAGGCAGTGCCATTCATAAAAGCGGGGCTATGGGGAAAGGGGCGTGGTTAAGAGGGAAGGGGCGGGGCCAGGCTGAGGTGGGGTCAGGTTTCAGCTGCATAGGCTGTAATTGAGTTGTTCCCCTTTAAGGGGGCGGGGCTAAGGGAGTGGGAGGGGTTACAGGAGAGGCGGGGTTAAAAGAGGGGTGGGGCTAATAGAAGGGAGGGGTTAAAGGGGGCGGGGCTAAGGGAGTGGGAGGGGTTAAGGTAGTGGGAGGGACTAAGGGAAGGGTGGGGCTAAAGGAGTGGGAGGGGCTAAGGGAGAGGGGGCTGAGATGGGCGGGGCTAAGGGAGTGGGAGGGGCTAAGGAAGAGGGAGGGGTTAAGAGAGGGGCAGGGCTAAGGGAGTGGGAGGGGCTAAGGGAGTGGGGGGCTAAGGGAGAGGGAGGGGTTAAGAGAGGGGCGGGGCTAAGAGAGTGGGAGGGGCTAAGGGAGTGGGAGGGGCTAAGAGAGGGGCGGGGCTAATGGAAGCAGGGGTTACAGGGCGGGGCTAAGGGAGGCTTTTAGGGGAGGGGCCACTGTGTAGCTCCGCCCCTTTATGGGCGGGGCTTAGTGCTGTGGGCAGGGTGAAGGGCATGGGCTATGGTCAGAACAGCCGGGAGGGGGCGTGGTCAAAGCGAGGGGGCGTGGCCTGTTCTGACCCCGCGCACCCCCCTTATCCCTCTTTAGCTGCGCCTTTGTCACCTATGAGAAGATGGAATCAGCGGATCAGGCCATTGCCGAGGTGGGGGGGTTCCGTGGGGTGGGTTTTGGGGTCCCCAAGGGTGTTTTGGGGTCCCTGGGGCTGTTGCGGGGCTCTATAGGGGGGTTTTGGGGTGCTGACCCCCCTGTTCCCCCCCCCAGTTGAATGGGGCCGTGGTCCAGGACGTGCAGCTCAAAGTCAGCATCGCCCGGAAGCAGCCGCTGCTGGATGCGGCCACTGGGAAGTCGCTGTGGGGGTCCCTGGGTGAGTGTTGGGGGGCTCAATGGGTCATTGGGGGGCTCTGAGGGGTCCCTATGGGGCACAGGGGGATTATTGGGTGTCCGGGGGGGGCTGTATTGGTCCAAAGGGCATTATTGGGGGTCCTGGGGTGTCCCTATGGTGCACAAGGCGGTTTTGGGGGTACCCTGGTGGGTCCCTATGGGTCACAGGGACCCCATAGTCCCCCTATACACACACAGGGTGACACTGGGGTCCCCCCTTTGCCCCTGACCCCCATTTCTTGTGTGTCCCCCCCCATAGCGGTGAAGAACAGCGCGAAGGGCTCCCACAGGGACAAGCGCACGCAGGTTGTCTACAATGAAGACCTATTTGGGGGGCAATAAATGACCCCCCCCTTTCAATGGTGCCTTTTGGGGGGGTCCTTTAAGCTTTTTGGGGGGATGGCATCAATGGTGGGGGTAACACATATAGAAAAGGGGTTACTGGGGGTCACAATGGGGTTATTGGGGGGGGGGTCCATATGGGTCATAGGGGAGTGATTAGAGGCACTGGGTTATACTGGGATGGCACTGGAGGGACTGGGGGGCACCAAGGGCACACTGGGACATACTGGGGGGGCACTGGGCTGGACTGAGGGGTCTGTATTGGTCCGTACTGGTCCATACTGGTCTATACTGGGCGCTGCCCACAGCAGCCATTGGGGTCCTTGTGGGGTTTAGTGCTGCAGGACCAGATAGATTTACCCCCATAACCCCCCATAGACCCCCTTAATCTTCCCAATAACCCACCTTAACCCCCAAATAACCCCCTATACACCCCCAATAGACCACAATAACCCTCTATAGACCCCCAACCTCCTATACACCCCAATAACCCCCATAACCGTCCAATACAGCCCCTTATAAACCCCCCCCACAGACCCCCTTAACCTCCCCAATAACCCCCTATAGACCCCAATAACCCCCATAACCCTCCAATATAGCCCCTTATAACCCCCCCTAGACCCCCTTAATCTCCCCAATAACCCACCTTAACCCCCTATAGACCCCAATAAACCCCTATAGCCCCCCAACAACCCCCTAAAGACCCACACTAACCCCCACAACCTTCCAATATAGCCCCTTACGACCCCCCCATAGACCCCCTTAACCTCCCCAATAACCCACCTTAAACCCCCAACAACCCCCTATACACCCCCAACAGACCCCAATAACCCCCTAAACACCCCCAATAACCCTCTATAGACCCCAATAACCCCCATAATCATCCAATATAGGCCCTTATAATGCTCCCTAGGCCCCCTTAACCCCCCAATAAGCCCCTATACACCCCCAATAACCCCCATAACCATCCACTACAGCCCTTTATAATCCCCCCTAAACCCCCTTAACCTCCCCAATAAGCCCCATAATCCCCCCAAAACCCACCTTAACTCCCCAAAAACCCCCATACCCCCCCACCACCACCCCATCGACCCCATAACCCCCCAAAACACCCCAAAACCCAGGAGGTGCCACAAGAAATGCCATTTATTAGCCGGGAGGTGACACCGGTGGCTTCTAACGGTTGGATTTGGCCACACGCTCCAGCTCATCCTTCTTCTTGATGGCGTAAGAGTTGGAAGAACCCTGGAAAACGGGGGGGGGATGAGTTTAAAGTCAAGTTTTGGGGGGTGCCCCCCCTTTATAGAAAGGGATAAAGGTGCCTCTTGTGTCCCATCATCCTCATCCTCACCTTGGCGGCGTTGATGAGTTCATCGGCCAAACACTCGGCGATGGTTTTGATGTTGCGGAAAGCGGCTTCCCGAGCTCCGGTGCACAGGAGCCAAATGGCCTGAAAACAAGGACAAAAGATGGGAATTGGGGATGGGGAAAAAGGGGGACACGGGGGACACGGCACCCCCAAGGTTTCAAGAGGACGTACCTGGTTGACGCGGCGAAGGGGGGACACGTCCACGGCCTGACGCCGCACCGTGCCCGCCCGCCCGATCCGGGTCGAGTCTTCCCGAGGGCCGGAATTGATGATGGCATTGACCAGGACCTGGAGAGGGTTCTGCAGGGAAAAGGGGGGGACAAGGGGAGGTCAGCATCGCAAGAGGGAATGGGGGGGGAGCAAAAAGATGGGGGGGGATTAAAAGGGGAGGTTGGGGGATCAGAAGGGGACATTGGGTGGGCAAAAGGGGACATTGGGTGGGCAAAAGGGGACATTGGGTGGGCAAAAGGGGACATTGGGTGGGCAAAAGGGGACATTGGGTGGGCAAAAGGGGACATTGGAGAGGACAAAAGACACTTTGGGGTGCCCCAAAGGGAGCTTGGGGGGACCAAAAAGACCTTGGGATGACCCATAGAGACCTTGAGGCGTCCCAAAGGGACATGTGGGTCCCCAAAAGGACCTTGAGGTGTCCCAAAGGGATATGTGGTTCCCCAAAAGACACATTGGGGGTGTCCAAAGAGACCTTGACATGACCCATAGAGAATTTGGGTGTCCGAAGGGGACATGTGGGTCCCCAAAAGGACCCTGAGCTGTCCCAAAGGGATATGTGGTTCCCCAAAAGACACATTGGGGGTGTCCAAAGAGACCTTGGGCTGACCCATAGAGACCTTGAGGTGTCCCAAAGGGATACGTGGGTCCCCAAAAGACACATTAGGACTGTTCAAGACACCTTGGAATGACCCATAGAGACCTTGAGGTGTCCCAAAGGGACCTGGGGGTGCCCAAAAGAGATGTTGGGGGGACCAAAAGGGGACACTGGGTGCCCCAAAGAGACATGTGGGTCCCCTAAGAGACCTTGGGTGCCCCAAAGGGACATGTGGGTCCCCTAAGAGACCTTGGGTGCCCAAAAGAGACCTTGTGGGTCCCCAAAAGAGACCTTGGGGGTGCCCAAAAGAGCCCTTGGCTGCCCAAAAGGGACATGTGGGTCCCCAAAAGAAACCTTGGGGGTGCCCAAAAGAGACATATGGGTCCCCAAAAGGACTTTGCGTGCCCCAAAGGGACATGTAGTTCCCCAAAAGACACCCTGGGGGTACCCAAAGGGACCTTGAGATGACCAATAGAGACCTTGAGCTGTCCCAAAGGTACCCAAAAAACACTTTGAGGGTGCCTATAAACATCTTGGGGGTGCGCAAAAGAGCCCTTGGGTGCCCAAAAGAGAACACTGGGTGCCCCAAAGGGACATGTGGGTCCCCAAAAGACACCCTGGGGGGACTAAAAGAGAACACTGGCTGCCCAAAACGGACATGTTGGTCCCAAAAGACACCTCGGGGGGACCAAAAGAGAACACTGGGTGCCCAAAAGGAACATGTGGGTCCCCAAAAGACATGCTGAGGGTGCCCAAAAAGACCTTGGGTGCCCCAAAGGGACATATGGGTCCCCAAAACAGACCTTGGGTGCCCCAAAGACACATGTAGGTCCCCAAAACATGCCTCAGGGTGCCCATAAGGAGCCCAGAGACAGAACCAAAGCCCCTTGGGGGTGCCAATAAAGACCCGCGGCCGCCCCCAGACCCCTTTGGCTGCCCCATAGCCGCCCCATAGGCACCCCATAGGCACCCCGTTGCCCACCTCGCCGGTGAGCAGGTGGATGATCTCGAAGGCGTGCTTGACGATGCGCACGGTCATCAGCTTCTTGCCGTTATTCCGGCCGTGCATCATCATGGAATTGGTGAGTCTCTCCACGATGGGACATTGGGCTTTGCGGAAGCGTTTGGCCGCGTAGCGCCCGGCGCTGTGGGGCAGGTACTTGGCATATTTCTCCTTGACAGCAATGTAATCCTAAAGGGAAAAACAGAGGGATTTCATCCCTAAAGTATTCCCGACGATGGGAATGCCATGAGTATGGAGCCCGCTTTGTGCTGCTGGTACCTGCAAGGAGATATCATTGATCTGGACGTCGTCCGTGCTCCACTTGCCAAACAGTTTGATGTCCGGGGTCTCGGTGACGGCTGGAGCCGTTTCCCAGTCGGACATGCTGGGAATGGGCATGGAAAAGGGGGGGGGAATGAGGGGGGTGAACCCCCACATCCCCAATGGGGGGGGGGCACAAGCAAAGCCCGGCAGTGAAGGGAAAAGGAAGCGCCAATGGGGGGAGTGAGAAATGGAGACCAGCAGGATAGGGGTGAGTCCCCCCAACTCCCAGCTTAGAGGCCCATGGACACGGGTGAGGCCCCCAAGTGCCCCCTCACAGCCCCATAGACACCCCTAAACCCCCTATTTCCCCTCCTCACAGCCCTATAGATATCCCTGAGCCCCCCATTTCTCTTCTCAGCCCCATAGACAACCCTGAGCCCCACAAGTACTTTCTCAGAGCCCCATAGACACCCCATTTCCCCCCCCTCAGCCCCACAGACATGCCATAGGTGCCCCATTTCCCCTCCTCAGTCCCATAGACACCCCATAGAGGCCCCATTTCCCCCCCCAGCCCCACAGACGCCCCATTTCTCTCCTTAGCCCCACAGACTCCCCACAGACACCCCATAGACGTTCCATTTCCCCTCTCCAGCCCCATACACCCCCCATTTCCCCTCCTCAGCCCCATAGACCCCCCATAGACACCCCATTCCCCCCCTTAGCCCCATAGACACCCCATGGACGCCCCATTCCCCCCCCCCCAGCACCATACACCCCCCATAGACCCCCTATTTCCTGCCCCCAGCCCCACAGACACCCCATAGACACCCCATTTCCCCCTCACAGCCCCATAGACCCCCCACAGACGCCCCATTTCCCCTCTACAGCCTCATAGACCCCCCATAGGCGCCCCATTCCCCCCCCCAGCCCCATAGACGCCCCATAGACACCCCATTCCCCCCCCCAGCCCCACAGACCCCCCATAGACGCCCCATTCCCCCCCCAGCCCCTCACATGGCGCCGGCTGCGGCTCGGGCCTACACGGGAAAGGCCGCACACGGGGTTTCCCGGCCTCTTATCCAAGGGCTCACTTCCGGCCGCGCATGCGCAAGGGCCGGAGCCGCCCTGAGGTGATGAAGCCGAACCGCCATGTTTGTTGAGGGCAAGTGCCCAAACGGGGCCTGTGGGGCGCAGGAAGGGGCCATCGGGGGCGCGGTGGGGCCGAGGACCCCCAAGTGGGGCACGGGGAAGGGGGGGACGGGGGCGTCCGGGGTGGGTGGAGAACGAGGGAGACCCCAGACCCTTGCACCGGACCCGCTGCGGCCTGTGATTGGCGAAGCCGCTCCGCGTTCACCAATCAGAGCTCGAATCGCTGATGACGTCATCGGGTGCCAGGCAGATCCTGGCTCCGCGGGAGGCGAGAAGTAGAAGGGATTGGGGGGGGACATGGACATGGAAGGATATTGGGGACCCCCCCTCTTCACCCCATAGAGCAGAGCAGGGCCCGCGTCCCTCCTGCCCCACATCGCGGTGTCGATCCCCCCCCATAACCATCGATATGAGCCTATGGAGCATCTTTATTGCCACCAGCAGCATGTGAGTGTGCGTCCCCCCCCCAAAGGGGGGTGAATGGTATCGTCGGGAAGGGACCATCGCGATGTCACCGGTGGGGGGGGTCCTCAGATGCTGCCTGCTGGGGGGGGGACACACTTATGGGGTGGGAGGAGAAGGGGGTGACATGTGCTATGGGGGGGGCAGGGTGGATGTAGCGTTACCTGTGGGGTGGGTGTCGCCAGCGAGGGGGGTGTAACCTGCGGGAGGGTGTAAACGGAGGGTTGGGGGGGTCGGTATGACCCCCAAATCACCGTCCCTGTCCCCAAGGTCTCACCCGGTGCCCGGGACCGGTCGCGATAATGATGGACCCCGACGGCGAAGATGCTGAGCCCCAAAACGAGCACCAGGGCGGCCGCCACCACCTTCACCGTCAGCTCAGGGGACAAACCGGGACCTGGGGGGGCACCCCCTGGTGTCACCCCCTTTCCCCCCCCCCCCAAATGTGACACCATGGGGTGAGTTTTGGGGGGGGTGATGGGGGGTGACAATCACCTCTGTCCGCCAGGATGAGGAATGGAGCCCATCGGGACAGGGCTGAGCCCCCCAAGTCCCAGCTTGGAGCCCCATAGGCACCCCTGAGCCCCCCATTTCCCCCCCTCACAGCCCCATAGGCACCTCTGAGCCCCCCAACTCCCCTCTCACCGCCCCATAGACACTCCTGAGCACCCCATTTCCCCCCCTCCCAGCCCCATAGACACCCCTGAGCCCCCCAAGTGCCCTCTCACAGCCCCATAGACACCCCTGAGCCCCCCATTTCCCCCCCCTCATAGCCCCATAGACACCCCGGAGCACCCCAACTCCCCCACCACACCCCATAGACACCCCAGAGACCCTCATTCCTCCCCCCACCCCCATACTGGAGACCCCTGGAGACCCCCGACTACCCCTCTCACAGCCCCATAGATACTGCTGAGCCCCCCAACTCCCTCCTCACAGCCCCATAGACACTGCTGAGCCCCCCAACTCCCTCCTCACAGCCCCATAGACACCCCTGAGCCCATGGAGGTGACTGTCACCCCCATCCCAACCCCATGTCCCCCCCCCCCCCCAACTCACCCCAATCCACCAGGAGGGGCTGCTCCAGGCTGGGGTGTTGCACGGAGCACGTGAAGGTGTCCCCATGTGCCGGGGCCACCATCAGGGTGAGCTGGGTCTGGTAGGTCAGGTCCCCGTTGGGGACCAGGGAGGGGGACTTGTCACCAGGGTTCACGATGTCCCCGTTGTGCAGCCAGAGGACGGTGACATCGGGGGGGTAGAAGCCCCAAACGTGGCACGTGAGGAGCACGGGGACAACGGCATCACTGGAGGCCGAGGAGGTGACACGGGCCTGGGGGGGCACTATGGGAAAGGGGGGACACGGGGGGGGACGTAGACACGGGCTGTGTCCTTGGGGGGTGGCTCGTGGGAGCTCGGGGTGTTGATGTGTGTAATGACCCCATGAACATCCATATTCAATGTCCCCATTCAGTGTCCCCCCCTCACAGCCCCATAGATACCCATGAGCCCCCCAACTTGCCCCTCACAGCCCCATAGATACCCCTGAGCCATTGAATGGGGATGTTACATGGGGACATTGCATGGGGTCATTGCTTCGGGGTGTTGCACAGGGATATTGGGTGGGAATGTCGCATTGGGACACTGCATGTGTCTCCATGGAATGTCCCCATGAAACATTCCCGTTCAATGTCCCCAATGTCCCCATTCAATGTCTCCAATGTCCCCATTGACCATCCCCATTCAATGTTCCCATGTAACATTCTCATCCAATATCCCCATGCAACATCCCAATGCAACATTCCCACCCAACATCCCTGTGCAACATCCCCTAGTGATGACCCCATGCAATGTCCCCATTCAATGTTCCCATGGAATGTCCCCAATGTCCCCATTCAATGTCCCCATGCAACATTCCCATTCCATATCCCCATTCAATATCCCCATTCAGTGTCCCAGTGCAACATTCCCACCCAACATCCTTGTGCAACATCTCCAAGCAATGACACTATTCAACGTTCCCGTGCAACATTCCCATTCAATGTCCCCATGCAATATTCCCATTCCATATCCCCATGCAATGTCCCCATTAACGTCCCCATGAAGCATTCCCATTCAATCTCTCCATGCAACATTCCCACCCAACATCCCTGTCCAACATCCCCAAGTGACGCCCCTGTGCAATGTCACCATTGACCATCCCCATTCAATGCCCCCATTGACCATCCCCGTTGACCATCCCCATTCACGTCCCCATTGACCATCCCCATTCAATGCCCCCATTGACCATCCCCATTCACGTCCCCATTGACCATCCCCATTGACCATCCCCATTCAATGCCCCCATTGGCCATCCCCATTGACCATCCCCATTGACCATCCCCATTCAATGCCCCCATTCACGTCCCCATTGACCGTCCCCATTGACCGTCCCCATTGACCATCCCCATTGACCATCCCCATTGACCACCCCCATTCACTTCCCCATTGACCATCCCCATTGACCATCCCCATTGACCATCCCCATTCAATGCCCCCATTGACCATCCCCATTGACCATCCGCATTCACGTCCCCATTGACCATCCCCATTCAATGCTACCATTGACCATCCCCATTGACCATCCCCATTCACGTCCCCATTGACCATCCCCATTGACCATCCCCATTCACGTCCCCATTGACGTCCCCATAGCACCCCCATCCCCGTCCCCCCGCACCCACCGCTGCGCAGGGCGCTGGGGAGGCTGAGGCTGGCGCAGGTACGCTCCTGCTCCTGCGTCCTCTGCATCCAGGTGCTGTCCTGGCCCAGCGCCGTCGCCAGGGCCGTGGCGACGCCTTGGAGCAGCCCCGCGGCGCAGGGCACGGGCGGGAGGGCCCCGGCGGGCTCCGAGCACACCAGGGGGGCCCCGTTGAAGCGCAGCGTGAAGCTGGAGGTGGAGCCGTTGGAAGCCAGAGCGCAGGAGCCCCAGAGCTGCACCACGAACGCGGCTGCGGAGGGGACATGGGGGCAGCTCCCGGGGGCTGTCCCCTCCCTGCAGCCAGCCCCATCCCAGTACACCTCCGTCCATCCCCATCCCTCCATCCATCCCAATACACTCCATCCATCTTCATTCTTCCATCCATCCCAATACACTTCATCCATCTCCATCCCTCCACCCATCCCAATATACTCCATCCATCTCCATCCCTCCATCCATCCCAATACACTCCATCCATCTCCATCCATCCCAATACACTCCATCCATCTCCATCCCTCCATCCATCCCAATACACTCCATCCATCTCCATCCATGTCCATTCCTCCATCCATCCCAGTACACTCCATCCATCTCCATCCCTTCATCCCTCCATCCATCCCAATTCACCTCCATCCATGTCCATCCCCATCCCTCCATCCATCCCAATACATCTCCATCCACCCCCATCCATCCATCCCAATACACCTCCATCCATCTCCACCCCCATTCCCTCCATCCGTCCCAGTATTCCTCCATCCATCCGCATTCTTCCATCCATCCCAATATGCTCCATCCACCTCCATCCCTCCATCCATCCCAATACACCTCTATCCATCTCCATCCCTTCAACCCTCCATCCATCTCAACACACCTCCATCCATCTCCATCCATCCCCATCCCTCCATCCATCCCAATACACCTCCATCCATCTCCATCCCTTCATCCCTCCGTCCATCCCAATACACCTCCATCCATCTCCATCCCTTCAATCCTCCATCCATCCCAATACACCTCCATCCATCCCCATCCATCCATCCCAATACACTCCATCCATCTCCATCCATCCCAGTACACTCCATCCATCTCCATCCCTTCATCCCTCCATCCATCCCGACACATGTCCACCTATCCCCATCCTTCCATCCATCCCCATCCCTCCATCCATCCCCCTCCATCCCCATTCCCATCCTTCCCTCTCTCTCCACCTCCCCATCACTCCATCCCTCCATCTATCTCCATCCATTCCCATCTCCTCATTGATCCCAACCCCTCCAGCCCCCCAAAAACATCACTTGGGGGCCCCCAGGGCTGAGCCCCCCCAAACTGTCCCCCATGCCCCATAGGGCTGAGCCCCCCCAAACTGTCCCCCAGGTCTAAGCCCCCCCAAACTGTCCCCAATGTCCCATAGGGCTGAGCCTCCCCAAATTGTCCCCAGTGTTCCATAGGGCTGAGCCCCCCCAAACTGTCCCACATATCCCATAGGGCTGAGCCCCCGCAAATTATCCCCAATGTCCCATAGGGCTGAGCCCCCCCCAAACTGTCCCACATATCCCATAGGGCTGAGCCCCCCCAGATTATCCCCAATGTCCCATAGA